>NC_085934.1:23847500-23866165 GCF_963556715.1 Cydia fagiglandana | reverse complement strand
AACCTAACCTAACCTAACCTAACCTAACCTAACCTAACCTAACCTAACCTAACCTAACCTAACCTAACCTAACCTAACCTAACCTAACCTAACCTAACCTAACCTAACCTAACCTAACCTAACCTAACCTAACCTAACCTAACCTAACCTAACCTAACCTAACCTAACCTAACCTAACCTAACCTAACCTAACCTAACCTAACCTAACCTAACCTAACCTAACCTAACCTAACCTAACCTAACCTAACCTAACCTAACCTAACCTAACCTAACCTAACCTAACCTAACCTAACCTAACCTAACCTAACCTAACCTAACCTAACCTAACCTAACCTAACCTAACCTAACCTAACCTAACCTAACCTAACCTAACCTAACCTAACCTAACCTAACCTAACCTAACCTAACCTAACCTAACCTAACCTAACCTAACCTAACCTAACCTAACCTAACCTAACCTAACCTAACCTAACCTAACCTAACCTAACCTAACCTAACCTAACCTAACCTAACCTAACCTAACCTAACCTAACCTAACCTAACCTAACCTAACCTAACCTAACCTAACCTAACCTAACCTAACCTAACCTAACCTAACCTAACCTAACCTAACCTAACCTAACCTAACCTAACCTAACCTAACCTAACCTAACCTAACCTAACCTAACCTAACCTAACCTAACCTAACCTAACCTAACCTAACCTAACCTAACCTAACCTAACCTAACCTAACCTAACCTAACCTAACCTAACCTAACCTAACCTAACCTAACCTAACCTAACCTAACCTAACCTAACCTAACCTAACCTAACCTAACCTAACCTAACCTAACCTAACCTAACCTAACCTAACCTAACCTAACCTAACCTAACCTAACCTAACCTAACCTAACCTAACCTAACCTAACCTAACCTAACCTAACCTAACCTAACCTAACCTAACCTAACCTAACCTAACCTAACCTAACCTAACCTAACCTAACCTAACCTAACCTAACCTAACCTAACCTAACCTAACCTAACCTAACCTAACCTAACCTAACCTAACCTAACCTAACCTAACCTAACCTAACCTAACCTAACCTAACCTAACCTAACCTAACCTAACCTAACCTAACCTAACCTAACCTAACCTAACCTAACCTAACCTAACCTAACCTAACCTAACCTAACCTAACCTAACCTAACCTAACCTAACCTAACCTAACCTAACCTAACCTAACCTAACCTAACCTAACCTAACCTAACCTAACCTAACCTAACCTAACCTAACCTAACCTAACCTAACCTAACCTAACCTAACCTAACCTAACCTAACCTAACCTAACCTAACCTAACCTAACCTAACCTAACCTAACCTAACCTAACCTAACCTAACCTAACCTAACCTAACCTAACCTAACCTAACCTAACCTAACCTAACCTAACCTAACCTAACCTAACCTAACCTAACCTAACCTAACCTAACCTAACCTAACCTAACCTAACCTAACCTAACCTAACCTAACCTAACCTAACCTAACCTAACCTAACCTAACCTAACCTAACCTAACCTAACCTAACCTAACCTAACCTAACCTAACCTAACCTAACCTAACCTAACCTAACCTAACCTAACCTAACCTAACCTAACCTAACCTAACCTAACCTAACCTAACCTAACCTAACCTAACCTAACCTAACCTAACCTAACCTAACCTAACCTAACCTAACCTAACCTAACCTAACCTAACCTAACCTAACCTAACCTAACCTAACCTAACCTAACCTAACCTAACCTAACCTAACCTAACCTAACCTAACCTAACCTAACCTAACCTAACCTAACCTAACCTAACCTAACCTAACCTAACCTAACCTAACCTAACCTAACCTAACCTAACCTAACCTAACCTAACCTAACCTAACCTAACCTAACCTAACCTAACCTAACCTAACCTAACCTAACCTAACCTAACCTAACCTAACCTAACCTAACCTAACCTAACCTAACCTAACCTAACCTAACCTAACCTAACCTAACCTAACCTAACCTAACCTAACCTAACCTAACCTAACCTAACCTAACCTAACCTAACCTAACCTAACCTAACCTAACCTAACCTAACCTAACCTAACCTAACCTAACCTAACCTAACCTAACCTAACCTAACCTAACCTAACCTAACCTAACCTAACCTAACCTAACCTAACCTAACCTAACCTAACCTAACCTAACCTAACCTAACCTAACCTAACCTAACCTAACCTAACCTAACCTAACCTAACCTAACCTAACCTAACCTAACCTAACCTAACCTAACCTAACCTAACCTAACCTAACCTAACCTAACCTAACCTAACCTAACCTAACCTAACCTAACCTAACCTAACCTAACCTAACCTAACCTAACCTAACCTAACCTAACCTAACCTAACCTAACCTAACCTAACCTAACCTAACCTAACCTAACCTAACCTAACCTAACCTAACCTAACCTAACCTAACCTAACCTAACCTAACCTAACCTAACCTAACCTAACCTAACCTAACCTAACCTAACCTAACCTAACCTAACCTAACCTAACCTAACCTAACCTAACCTAACCTAACCTAACCTAACCTAACCTAACCTAACCTAACCTAACCTAACCTAACCTAACCTAACCTAACCTAACCTAACCTAACCTAACCTAACCTAACCTAACCTAACCTAACCTAACCTAACCTAACCTAACCTAACCTAACCTAACCTAACCTAACCTAACCTAACCTAACCTAACCTAACCTAACCTAACCTAACCTAACCTAACCTAACCTAACCTAACCTAACCTAACCTAACCTAACCTAACCTAACCTAACCTAACCTAACCTAACCTAACCTAACCTAACCTAACCTAACCTAACCTAACCTAACCTAACCTAACCTAACCTAACCTAACCTAACCTAACCTAACCTAACCTAACCTAACCTAACCTAACCTAACCTAACCTAACCTAACCTAACCTAACCTAACCTAACCTAACCTAACCTAACCTAACCTAACCTAACCTAACCTAACCTAACCTAACCTAACCTAACCTAACCTAACCTAACCTAACCTAACCTAACCTAACCTAACCTAACCTAACCTAACCTAACCTAACCTAACCTAACCTAACCTAACCTAACCTAACCTAACCTAACCTAACCTAACCTAACCTAACCTAACCTAACCTAACCTAACCTAACCTAACCTAACCTAACCTAACCTAACCTAACCTAACCTAACCTAACCTAACCTAACCTAACCTAACCTAACCTAACCTAACCTAACCTAACCTAACCTAACCTAACCTAACCTAACCTAACCTAACCTAACCTAACCTAACCTAACCTAACCTAACCTAACCTAACCTAACCTAACCTAACCTAACCTAACCTAACCTAACCTAACCTAACCTAACCTAACCTAACCTAACCTAACCTAACCTAACCTAACCTAACCTAACCTAACCTAACCTAACCTAACCTAACCTAACCTAACCTAACCTAACCTAACCTAACCTAACCTAACCTAACCTAACCTAACCTAACCTAACCTAACCTAACCTAACCTAACCTAACCTAACCTAACCTAACCTAACCTAACCTAACCTAACCTAACCTAACCTAACCTAACCTAACCTAACCTAACCTAACCTAACCTAACCTAACCTAACCTAACCTAACCTAACCTAACCTAACCTAACCTAACCTAACCTAACCTAACCTAACCTAACCTAACCTAACCTAACCTAACCTAACCTAACCTAACCTAACCTAACCTAACCTAACCTAACCTAACCTAACCTAACCTAACCTAACCTAACCTAACCTAACCTAACCTAACCTAACCTAACCTAACCTAACCTAACCTAACCTAACCTAACCTAACCTAACCTAACCTAACCTAACCTAACCTAACCTAACCTAACCTAACCTAACCTAACCTAACCTAACCTAACCTAACCTAACCTAACCTAACCTAACCTAACCTAACCTAACCTAACCTAACCTAACCTAACCTAACCTAACCTAACCTAACCTAACCTAACCTAACCTAACCTAACCTAACCTAACCTAACCTAACCTAACCTAACCTAACCTAACCTAACCTAACCTAACCTAACCTAACCTAACCTAACCTAACCTAACCTAACCTAACCTAACCTAACCTAACCTAACCTAACCTAACCTAACCTAACCTAACCTAACCTAACCTAACCTAACCTAACCTAACCTAACCTAACCTAACCTAACCTAACCTAACCTAACCTAACCTAACCTAACCTAACCTAACCTAACCTAACCTAACCTAACCTAACCTAACCTAACCTAACCTAACCTAACCTAACCTAACCTAACCTAACCTAACCTAACCTAACCTAACCTAACCTAACCTAACCTAACCTAACCTAACCTAACCTAACCTAACCTAACCTAACCTAACCTAACCTAACCTAACCTAACCTAACCTAACCTAACCTAACCTAACCTAACCTAACCTAACCTAACCTAACCTAACCTAACCTAACCTAACCTAACCTAACCTAACCTAACCTAACCTAACCTAACCTAACCTAACCTAACCTAACCTAACCTAACCTAACCTAACCTAACCTAACCTAACCTAACCTAACCTAACCTAACCTAACCTAACCTAACCTAACCTAACCTAACCTAACCTAACCTAACCTAACCTAACCTAACCTAACCTAACCTAACCTAACCTAACCTAACCTAACCTAACCTAACCTAACCTAACCTAACCTAACCTAACCTAACCTAACCTAACCTAACCTAACCTAACCTAACCTAACCTAACCTAACCTAACCTAACCTAACCTAACCTAACCTAACCTAACCTAACCTAACCTAACCTAACCTAACCTAACCTAACCTAACCTAACCTAACCTAACCTAACCTAACCTAACCTAACCTAACCTAACCTAACCTAACCTAACCTAACCTAACCTAACCTAACCTAACCTAACCTAACCTAACCTAACCTAACCTAACCTAACCTAACCTAACCTAACCTAACCTAACCTAACCTAACCTAACCTAACCTAACCTAACCTAACCTAACCTAACCTAACCTAACCTAACCTAACCTAACCTAACCTAACCTAACCTAACCTAACCTAACCTAACCTAACCTAACCTAACCTAACCTAACCTAACCTAACCTAACCTAACCTAACCTAACCTAACCTAACCTAACCTAACCTAACCTAACCTAACCTAACCTAACCTAACCTAACCTAACCTAACCTAACCTAACCTAACCTAACCTAACCTAACCTAACCTAACCTAACCTAACCTAACCTAACCTAACCTAACCTAACCTAACCTAACCTAACCTAACCTAACCTAACCTAACCTAACCTAACCTAACCTAACCTAACCTAACCTAACCTAACCTAACCTAACCTAACCTAACCTAACCTAACCTAACCTAACCTAACCTAACCTAACCTAACCTAACCTAACCTAACCTAACCTAACCTAACCTAACCTAACCTAACCTAACCTAACCTAACCTAACCTAACCTAACCTAACCTAACCTAACCTAACCTAACCTAACCTAACCTAACCTAACCTAACCTAACCTAACCTAACCTAACCTAACCTAACCTAACCTAACCTAACCTAACCTAACCTAACCTAACCTAACCTAACCTAACCTAACCTAACCTAACCTAACCTAACCTAACCTAACCTAACCTAACCTAACCTAACCTAACCTAACCTAACCTAACCTAACCTAACCTAACCTAACCTAACCTAACCTAACCTAACCTAACCTAACCTAACCTAACCTAACCTAACCTAACCTAACCTAACCTAACCTAACCTAACCTAACCTAACCTAACCTAACCTAACCTAACCTAACCTAACCTAACCTAACCTAACCTAACCTAACCTAACCTAACCTAACCTAACCTAACCTAACCTAACCTAACCTAACCTAACCTAACCTAACCTAACCTAACCTAACCTAACCTAACCTAACCTAACCTAACCTAACCTAACCTAACCTAACCTAACCTAACCTAACCTAACCTAACCTAACCTAACCTAACCTAACCTAACCTAACCTAACCTAACCTAACCTAACCTAACCTAACCTAACCTAACCTAACCTAACCTAACCTAACCTAACCTAACCTAACCTAACCTAACCTAACCTAACCTAACCTAACCTAACCTAACCTAACCTAACCTAACCTAACCTAACCTAACCTAACCTAACCTAACCTAACCTAACCTAACCTAACCTAACCTAACCTAACCTAACCTAACCTAACCTAACCTAACCTAACCTAACCTAACCTAACCTAACCTAACCTAACCTAACCTAACCTAACCTAACCTAACCTAACCTAACCTAACCTAACCTAACCTAACCTAACCTAACCTAACCTAACCTAACCTAACCTAACCTAACCTAACCTAACCTAACCTAACCTAACCTAACCTAACCTAACCTAACCTAACCTAACCTAACCTAACCTAACCTAACCTAACCTAACCTAACCTAACCTAACCTAACCTAACCTAACCTAACCTAACCTAACCTAACCTAACCTAACCTAACCTAACCTAACCTAACCTAACCTAACCTAACCTAACCTAACCTAACCTAACCTAACCTAACCTAACCTAACCTAACCTAACCTAACCTAACCTAACCTAACCTAACCTAACCTAACCTAACCTAACCTAACCTAACCTAACCTAACCTAACCTAACCTAACCTAACCTAACCTAACCTAACCTAACCTAACCTAACCTAACCTAACCTAACCTAACCTAACCTAACCTAACCTAACCTAACCTAACCTAACCTAACCTAACCTAACCTAACCTAACCTAACCTAACCTAACCTAACCTAACCTAACCTAACCTAACCTAACCTAACCTAACCTAACCTAACCTAACCTAACCTAACCTAACCTAACCTAACCTAACCTAACCTAACCTAACCTAACCTAACCTAACCTAACCTAACCTAACCTAACCTAACCTAACCTAACCTAACCTAACCTAACCTAACCTAACCTAACCTAACCTAACCTAACCTAACCTAACCTAACCTAACCTAACCTAACCTAACCTAACCTAACCTAACCTAACCTAACCTAACCTAACCTAACCTAACCTAACCTAACCTAACCTAACCTAACCTAACCTAACCTAACCTAACCTAACCTAACCTAACCTAACCTAACCTAACCTAACCTAACCTAACCTAACCTAACCTAACCTAACCTAACCTAACCTAACCTAACCTAACCTAACCTAACCTAACCTAACCTAACCTAACCTAACCTAACCTAACCTAACCTAACCTAACCTAACCTAACCTAACCTAACCTAACCTAACCTAACCTAACCTAACCTAACCTAACCTAACCTAACCTAACCTAACCTAACCTAACCTAACCTAACCTAACCTAACCTAACCTAACCTAACCTAACCTAACCTAACCTAACCTAACCTAACCTAACCTAACCTAACCTAACCTAACCTAACCTAACCTAACCTAACCTAACCTAACCTAACCTAACCTAACCTAACCTAACCTAACCTAACCTAACCTAACCTAACCTAACCTAACCTAACCTAACCTAACCTAACCTAACCTAACCTAACCTAACCTAACCTAACCTAACCTAACCTAACCTAACCTAACCTAACCTAACCTAACCTAACCTAACCTAACCTAACCTAACCTAACCTAACCTAACCTAACCTAACCTAACCTAACCTAACCTAACCTAACCTAACCTAACCTAACCTAACCTAACCTAACCTAACCTAACCTAACCTAACCTAACCTAACCTAACCTAACCTAACCTAACCTAACCTAACCTAACCTAACCTAACCTAACCTAACCTAACCTAACCTAACCTAACCTAACCTAACCTAACCTAACCTAACCTAACCTAACCTAACCTAACCTAACCTAACCTAACCTAACCTAACCTAACCTAACCTAACCTAACCTAACCTAACCTAACCTAACCTAACCTAACCTAACCTAACCTAACCTAACCTAACCTAACCTAACCTAACCTAACCTAACCTAACCTAACCTAACCTAACCTAACCTAACCTAACCTAACCTAACCTAACCTAACCTAACCTAACCTAACCTAACCTAACCTAACCTAACCTAACCTAACCTAACCTAACCTAACCTAACCTAACCTAACCTAACCTAACCTAACCTAACCTAACCTAACCTAACCTAACCTAACCTAACCTAACCTAACCTAACCTAACCTAACCTAACCTAACCTAACCTAACCTAACCTAACCTAACCTAACCTAACCTAACCTAACCTAACCTAACCTAACCTAACCTAACCTAACCTAACCTAACCTAACCTAACCTAACCTAACCTAACCTAACCTAACCTAACCTAACCTAACCTAACCTAACCTAACCTAACCTAACCTAACCTAACCTAACCTAACCTAACCTAACCTAACCTAACCTAACCTAACCTAACCTAACCTAACCTAACCTAACCTAACCTAACCTAACCTAACCTAACCTAACCTAACCTAACCTAACCTAACCTAACCTAACCTAACCTAACCTAACCTAACCTAACCTAACCTAACCTAACCTAACCTAACCTAACCTAACCTAACCTAACCTAACCTAACCTAACCTAACCTAACCTAACCTAACCTAACCTAACCTAACCTAACCTAACCTAACCTAACCTAACCTAACCTAACCTAACCTAACCTAACCTAACCTAACCTAACCTAACCTAACCTAACCTAACCTAACCTAACCTAACCTAACCTAACCTAACCTAACCTAACCTAACCTAACCTAACCTAACCTAACCTAACCTAACCTAACCTAACCTAACCTAACCTAACCTAACCTAACCTAACCTAACCTAACCTAACCTAACCTAACCTAACCTAACCTAACCTAACCTAACCTAACCTAACCTAACCTAACCTAACCTAACCTAACCTAACCTAACCTAACCTAACCTAACCTAACCTAACCTAACCTAACCTAACCTAACCTAACCTAACCTAACCTAACCTAACCTAACCTAACCTAACCTAACCTAACCTAACCTAACCTAACCTAACCTAACCTAACCTAACCTAACCTAACCTAACCTAACCTAACCTAACCTAACCTAACCTAACCTAACCTAACCTAACCTAACCTAACCTAACCTAACCTAACCTAACCTAACCTAACCTAACCTAACCTAACCTAACCTAACCTAACCTAACCTAACCTAACCTAACCTAACCTAACCTAACCTAACCTAACCTAACCTAACCTAACCTAACCTAACCTAACCTAACCTAACCTAACCTAACCTAACCTAACCTAACCTAACCTAACCTAACCTAACCTAACCTAACCTAACCTAACCTAACCTAACCTAACCTAACCTAACCTAACCTAACCTAACCTAACCTAACCTAACCTAACCTAACCTAACCTAACCTAACCTAACCTAACCTAACCTAACCTAACCTAACCTAACCTAACCTAACCTAACCTAACCTAACCTAACCTAACCTAACCTAACCTAACCTAACCTAACCTAACCTAACCTAACCTAACCTAACCTAACCTAACCTAACCTAACCTAACCTAACCTAACCTAACCTAACCTAACCTAACCTAACCTAACCTAACCTAACCTAACCTAACCTAACCTAACCTAACCTAACCTAACCTAACCTAACCTAACCTAACCTAACCTAACCTAACCTAACCTAACCTAACCTAACCTAACCTAACCTAACCTAACCTAACCTAACCTAACCTAACCTAACCTAACCTAACCTAACCTAACCTAACCTAACCTAACCTAACCTAACCTAACCTAACCTAACCTAACCTAACCTAACCTAACCTAACCTAACCTAACCTAACCTAACCTAACCTAACCTAACCTAACCTAACCTAACCTAACCTAACCTAACCTAACCTAACCTAACCTAACCTAACCTAACCTAACCTAACCTAACCTAACCTAACCTAACCTAACCTAACCTAACCTAACCTAACCTAACCTAACCTAACCTAACCTAACCTAACCTAACCTAACCTAACCTAACCTAACCTAACCTAACCTAACCTAACCTAACCTAACCTAACCTAACCTAACCTAACCTAACCTAACCTAACCTAACCTAACCTAACCTAACCTAACCTAACCTAACCTAACCTAACCTAACCTAACCTAACCTAACCTAACCTAACCTAACCTAACCTAACCTAACCTAACCTAACCTAACCTAACCTAACCTAACCTAACCTAACCTAACCTAACCTAACCTAACCTAACCTAACCTAACCTAACCTAACCTAACCTAACCTAACCTAACCTAACCTAACCTAACCTAACCTAACCTAACCTAACCTAACCTAACCTAACCTAACCTAACCTAACCTAACCTAACCTAACCTAACCTAACCTAACCTAACCTAACCTAACCTAACCTAACCTAACCTAACCTAACCTAACCTAACCTAACCTAACCTAACCTAACCTAACCTAACCTAACCTAACCTAACCTAACCTAACCTAACCTAACCTAACCTAACCTAACCTAACCTAACCTAACCTAACCTAACCTAACCTAACCTAACCTAACCTAACCTAACCTAACCTAACCTAACCTAACCTAACCTAACCTAACCTAACCTAACCTAACCTAACCTAACCTAACCTAACCTAACCTAACCTAACCTAACCTAACCTAACCTAACCTAACCTAACCTAACCTAACCTAACCTAACCTAACCTAACCTAACCTAACCTAACCTAACCTAACCTAACCTAACCTAACCTAACCTAACCTAACCTAACCTAACCTAACCTAACCTAACCTAACCTAACCTAACCTAACCTAACCTAACCTAACCTAACCTAACCTAACCTAACCTAACCTAACCTAACCTAACCTAACCTAACCTAACCTAACCTAACCTAACCTAACCTAACCTAACCTAACCTAACCTAACCTAACCTAACCTAACCTAACCTAACCTAACCTAACCTAACCTAACCTAACCTAACCTAACCTAACCTAACCTAACCTAACCTAACCTAACCTAACCTAACCTAACCTAACCTAACCTAACCTAACCTAACCTAACCTAACCTAACCTAACCTAACCTAACCTAACCTAACCTAACCTAACCTAACCTAACCTAACCTAACCTAACCTAACCTAACCTAACCTAACCTAACCTAACCTAACCTAACCTAACCTAACCTAACCTAACCTAACCTAACCTAACCTAACCTAACCTAACCTAACCTAACCTAACCTAACCTAACCTAACCTAACCTAACCTAACCTAACCTAACCTAACCTAACCTAACCTAACCTAACCTAACCTAACCTAACCTAACCTAACCTAACCTAACCTAACCTAACCTAACCTAACCTAACCTAACCTAACCTAACCTAACCTAACCTAACCTAACCTAACCTAACCTAACCTAACCTAACCTAACCTAACCTAACCTAACCTAACCTAACCTAACCTAACCTAACCTAACCTAACCTAACCTAACCTAACCTAACCTAACCTAACCTAACCTAACCTAACCTAACCTAACCTAACCTAACCTAACCTAACCTAACCTAACCTAACCTAACCTAACCTAACCTAACCTAACCTAACCTAACCTAACCTAACCTAACCTAACCTAACCTAACCTAACCTAACCTAACCTAACCTAACCTAACCTAACCTAACCTAACCTAACCTAACCTAACCTAACCTAACCTAACCTAACCTAACCTAACCTAACCTAACCTAACCTAACCTAACCTAACCTAACCTAACCTAACCTAACCTAACCTAACCTAACCTAACCTAACCTAACCTAACCTAACCTAACCTAACCTAACCTAACCTAACCTAACCTAACCTAACCTAACCTAACCTAACCTAACCTAACCTAACCTAACCTAACCTAACCTAACCTAACCTAACCTAACCTAACCTAACCTAACCTAACCTAACCTAACCTAACCTAACCTAACCTAACCTAACCTAACCTAACCTAACCTAACCTAACCTAACCTAACCTAACCTAACCTAACCTAACCTAACCTAACCTAACCTAACCTAACCTAACCTAACCTAACCTAACCTAACCTAACCTAACCTAACCTAACCTAACCTAACCTAACCTAACCTAACCTAACCTAACCTAACCTAACCTAACCTAACCTAACCTAACCTAACCTAACCTAACCTAACCTAACCTAACCTAACCTAACCTAACCTAACCTAACCTAACCTAACCTAACCTAACCTAACCTAACCTAACCTAACCTAACCTAACCTAACCTAACCTAACCTAACCTAACCTAACCTAACCTAACCTAACCTAACCTAACCTAACCTAACCTAACCTAACCTAACCTAACCTAACCTAACCTAACCTAACCTAACCTAACCTAACCTAACCTAACCTAACCTAACCTAACCTAACCTAACCTAACCTAACCTAACCTAACCTAACCTAACCTAACCTAACCTAACCTAACCTAACCTAACCTAACCTAACCTAACCTAACCTAACCTAACCTAACCTAACCTAACCTAACCTAACCTAACCTAACCTAACCTAACCTAACCTAACCTAACCTAACCTAACCTAACCTAACCTAACCTAACCTAACCTAACCTAACCTAACCTAACCTAACCTAACCTAACCTAACCTAACCTAACCTAACCTAACCTAACCTAACCTAACCTAACCTAACCTAACCTAACCTAACCTAACCTAACCTAACCTAACCTAACCTAACCTAACCTAACCTAACCTAACCTAACCTAACCTAACCTAACCTAACCTAACCTAACCTAACCTAACCTAACCTAACCTAACCTAACCTAACCTAACCTAACCTAACCTAACCTAACCTAACCTAACCTAACCTAACCTAACCTAACCTAACCTAACCTAACCTAACCTAACCTAACCTAACCTAACCTAACCTAACCTAACCTAACCTAACCTAACCTAACCTAACCTAACCTAACCTAACCTAACCTAACCTAACCTAACCTAACCTAACCTAACCTAACCTAACCTAACCTAACCTAACCTAACCTAACCTAACCTAACCTAACCTAACCTAACCTAACCTAACCTAACCTAACCTAACCTAACCTAACCAACCTAACCAAAAAGTGACCAAATAGTACCCGAATTAATTCATTTTTAGCACAATTTTAGTACTCTATGAGCCCGATTTTTTGATATATTACTCATTTTCATAGTCCTTCTAGTTCCATAAATATTCCAATTTTAACTTCTTTTCAAAATCTTACTTTTTCAAAAATTCATATCTCAGCCATTTTTCAACTTTTCATAATTTTTCCTGATCATAAAAATCACTTTTTGTAATTCCTAAATAACTGCATTCTAAAAATAGACTCTTCTTATACAACTACACTTAGAAATATTCAACTTTCTATACTTTTTAATTGCACCTGCCAAAAACCTACAGGCAATCTACATTTACATTAATATCTCTGTATCCATCCGATAGATTTTTCTAGTTTTTATTTTATCTAGTAGAGTGAATTTTTTCCATCTATTCTTGTCTCATATACAACTTCGTATCTCTTTCAGTTTTTCTAATAACTTCTAAGTTCACTTCCGTCGTCTTCTGACCTAACTTTTACACATTTTTCAATTATTTGTTTAACGAAACTTATCTTAAAATTTTCAAACTCAATATAATTTTAAAGCTAACTAAGCCCTATTTTTTGGTACCACTTTTATTTCCTTAGCCCTTCTGGTTACCGAGATATTAATTTTTTTAGTGTTCTTCAAATTTTTCAAATTTTCAAAAATTCAATTCTCAGTCGATTTTCAACTTTTTAATAATTTTCTTTCTTTATAAAATTGCGCTTTGGTATTCCTTTAAAACAGTTTAATAATAAATAGTAGCTTTTATACAACTTTATAGTTTAATTTCTTAATTTCTTCGCTATTTTACGGTGCCTGCAGGAATTATCGCGGCAATCCACTTTAAATAATTTTTTCTCTATTTCTACCTGGTAGATTTCTCTTTTTATTATTTTATGTGATAGATCTTTTAGTTTCTCAATTTCGTTTCTTTAAACTTTTCTCGTAAACTCTTTGTGGTCCTATAAAATCAACCTTTCACCTAATATTAAAATTTAATCGTAATTTCTTTATTTCTTCGCCATTAATTGCTCTAAAAATCAGAAATTAGCATCGTATGTAGTAGTTAATCTGTATATTTTATATTATAAGTTTTATAGCGATTACTTGTGTACTTTAGAAAATATTAATAATTGAAAATGGTTCCCCGTTCACCAGTTAAAAACCGCCTGCGCTCTGCTAAACCAGAGCACCAGAATGATGAGCAGGAACAACAGCAGGATGCTCACCAGGGGCAGCCGCTGGCCTCTCAGAACCAGCAGCAGGCCTCTCAAGAGCAATCGGAGACTGAACACATCGATGAGCAAGAACCCGCTGTAGCGAATACAAGCGAAGTAAGTCTCATTGATATGGACCTGCCAAAGCTGAATACTCACGTTATGGACGCGACCTTCACGCTTGGACATGCAGTAGCGACAGCGACAGAAACAAACAAAAAGCTCACCAGCACTCATAGGCCCGCGGTCGCTTTTAACATCGACAGCTCCGGCGATATGGAGCCACTTCAACTCAGCCAAGAAACACCGGTAATTTTAAATAAAGAAACCACGACACCGAAAGATCGGTCTGACCACAGCCAGAACGATGTGTTTGCTTATCTGCGAGACATACAGACCAAACCGCAGCAGCAGCAGCGGCTGCAATCGCAACTACAATCGCAGCCGCAGCCACAGTCGCAGCTTCAGACGCAATCGCAGCTTCAGACGCAATCGCAAAACCCGGCACAGACCACCAAAGCTAAAGTAAAGACCTCTAAAAAACTTAAGCCCGAAGACGTGGTTGAAATCGGTGCATATGCATCCGATATCACCGACATTGACTCGTTTTTCTCCGTAGTTGGTCACTTAGCCAAATTTACTGAAAAGGCGGTTAACGAGGAGAAAAGCGTCAATAGAGCCAACAAGGACGCTATCACCAGAGCATCCTTTGAAATAATAAAGGCCCTAGACAAAGGTCGACACATCCTGAAATATGATGTGCAACCCTCAAAAATTAGAGAAATCAGGCAGGTGCTCGAGGAGGCCAGAAGTCCTCCACCCGCACGGACTCAGTTTAGGATGTCAGATAGTCACACAACAATACCGCCCATAAGTGCAGAAATCAGTGATGCGGAGGGATACAGCAGGACAAACAGGATTGGAGTCACTGACCCCCTGCATGGAATCTCCCAGAAATTGGACGACCTACCAAAGAAAACAGAAATGGTTCAAATAATTAAAGAGGCCGTGCAGCACGAACTGATGGAAATAAAAACTCATCTACAAAACCTCCCGGCCCGTGCTGAAATCGACAAGCTCACTTACGAACAGAAAGGGCTAAATGACCTGGTAGTGGCGGCACTGACACGACCAACTGAAGAAGAAGACGAAGAGAATGAACACAATGAAATCGATGGCGGGGATTTCGTCGAGGTCGTCAGTAAAAACGCAAGAAAGAAGACCCGAGCGCTAGCTAAAGCGCAAAATAGAGCTGTGACCTCGGCTGCGACCCCCGTTGTCGTGACACAGAAGGCATATGCCACACCTAAAACAACGACCAGAGAAAGAAACAAGAATAGCACTGTGAACACTAGTTACGCAGTAATACTAGAGTCACTGGACCCTCGCAAAGAAGGAAAGGAGGCATTGCAAGAGGTTCAGAAGAAGGTTGACCTGGTGGAGCTGGGCGTAGGAATCAAGGGCCTGCGCCACACCAGGACCAATAAAGTTGTTATAAATTGCGAGACTGAGGAAGACAGAGTCTTACTCAGCTCTGCCATTAAAGAAAAAACCACAGGGGTTACAGTTGGAGTCCCACAACTTCGCAATCCCTGTGTTAAACTAATCGGCGTAATCAAAGATAATGCATGTGAACGCATAGTGGACGCATTGATAAAACAAAACCCCAGAATAATGGACGGCATTTGCGAAGAAGACAGGCATGCAAGATACATACGCAGTGTTAAAGGGCGAAATGACCTACTAAGAAATGTCGTGGTAGAAGTTAGTCCACAGCTGTATAACCGGATGATTGAACAGAAAGTTAAAATAGGCTATCAATCGGTCCCCGTGATGGACCAATCACCAGTCATACAATGCTATAACTGCATGGGTTTCGGTCACCGCGCAGCCAACTGCACAGTAAGTACCAAATGCGGGCGCTGTGCAGAGGAACACGCCACACGCAGCTGTCCTAAAACTTCCTCGGAGTTATGCTGCACAAATTGTCGTGGAAACAACAACAGCGATCATAGCCATCCTGCATTTAGCCAAGATTGCCCGGAGTGGATTAAGTGGGACCGGATAGCGAGAATGTCAATCCGGTACTGCTAAGGGCCTCCCTGCAGGAAACACAAAAGGCAACCAACACATATCAGTAATGCAGTGTAATCTGGGTAAAGGTTACAACGCTATGCAAGAGATGTTGCAAAGTATTAGAGATAATGAGTTCGACGTTATCTGTGTATCTGAACCTTATGTTGGTAACAACAAAACATTAGTTAGCAGTGTTGATGGATATGATATCTATCAACACTCTGGCAATAATGTAAGAACGAAAGCGTGCATTGCAGTAAGGAAAAAGTTTGGCAGCTATATCGGACTTACTCAATATGCTACCACAAATTTTGTAGTCGTTGAATTAACACACGCCAAAAATAATAACAAAAAACTGCTGGTCTCCTCGATATATGTTGAACCTGGGGAGGATCCCTCGAGCACGATGATGCTTCTGGAGCAATTCCTCCAACAAAATGCAAATAGGGAGCACATTGTGTGCGGGGATTTCAATGGATGGCATACATCGTGGGGATCAGCTAGAAATAATGATCGAGGAAAAGCTGTGTACGATTTAGCTGTCCACTTTGACCTAATAAATTGTAACTTAGGTAATGAGCCTACATATGAGACTATCACGCATGACCAAACGCGATACTCTATAGTTGATCTCACCTTTGCAACCCCTTATACAGCTAACAACATCCTTAGCTGGAAAGTAAATAATGAATTCATACCCTCCTCGGACCATCATGGAATCGAATTTTTAATTAAATTAAAACAAACAAGAAACGGCAAGAAAAAGTCAACATCTACATACAAATATAATACCGATCGAACAAACTGGGACAATTTCAAAACCAAATTAAAAGATAATATAGAAAGAAGTAACTTACATGTAACAAATATCGACGAACTGGACACAGCAGGACTAGATGAATTCATAAAGACTTTGACTAACGTAATCCAAAAGACTTGTGACTCAACTCTGACACTAAAAGCACCTCATCAGACGATTCCTTGGTGGACTCAGGAGCTGTCTGCCATGAAGAAAAATGTTATATTTCTACATCACAGACTAAGTGATCTTAAACGCAGCAATAAAGATCTCACTCATATTCTAAAAGAACTTAGTGAAGCCAGAGGGGAGTATGCTAATAAAATTCGAACCACATCATCTGAGCACTTTAGGGACTTTTGCAATCGTCAAGGCAAGGATGATGTATGGTCCGTTACGAATCGCCTATTGAAAAGTGCGCCACAACCGCAGCCGCCTGCAACCTTGAAAAGAGAAAACGGTACTTACACCACGTCGATCCTGAACACCGCCGAAACCCTCGCTGAGAAGTTTTTCCCCGACGACTCCGAGGCTAATGACAGCCCACACCACCTGCAAATAAGAAATATAATCAATAATAACAATAACATACAACCAGAAATAGAAAATAACGAACAACCATTCACAATACATGAAATAACCGATATCGTCAAGTATATGAGCCCTAAAAAAGCACCCGGCACAGATAACCTAACAGCTGACATCTGTAAACATTTCATAGAATGCTACCCAGAAATCACAACTAAATTATACAATAGATGCCTGTCACTTAATTACTTTCCCACTTGCTGGAAAACGGCGTATATTAAAACAATACCGAAACCAAACAAAGTTTGCTATACAGAAATATCTGCGTACCGGCCTATTGGATTAATAAACGTATTTGGCAAAATCTTAGAAAAACTTATCGCATCACGTCTTACATATTATACGGTGACAAATAATGCTTGTAGCGATAAACAATTTGGATTTAAGCAGCAGCGCTCTACCACAGACGCTCTCAATAGCGCAGTTAACAAACTCAAAGACTTTAAAAACGCCAATAAGTTAGTTGTTGCTATCTCATTAGACATTGCTGGCGCCTTTGATAATGCCTGGTGGCCTGCATTGTTGAAAAGACTGATAGATGTACAATGCCCCCATAATATAATTAGCATCATACGAAGCTACCTAACTGATCGAAGGATAATACTCAACTACTCAGACGCCTCTGTCACGAAAGTGCAAACCAGGGGATGTGTCCAAGGTTCAGTCCTTGGACCCATCTTCTGGAACACTATCGTTGACACGCTATTGGAACATAATCTGACAAACGACAATCATATCCAGGC